>NW_027672691.1:0-6271 GCF_964165515.1 Mesoplodon bidens | reverse complement strand
ATACAAACAGAGGTGACATATATAATCACCAAAGACCTATGGAATACCAAGAGAAGACTACTCAACATTCTGTCATAACGTACATGGGTAAAGGATCCCAGGAAGAACAGACATCTGTATATGTGTAAAAGAACCACATCTTCGACACCTACAATAAGCCAAACATTGTAATCATACTTGCTGTAATAAAAAATAAAAAATTAAATTAAAAATACGAACAAGAAGTAGGGAGACAAACTTGAGGGGCTTTCTCCTGGCACATTCCATTCTAAATTCCAATCTAGAACACGACTTCCATTGAGGCTCTGTTGCCCTAGTAACCAGATTTGGTAAGGGAGAACTGCTGCCACCTTGTGGCCGTTTCACACAACAGCAGCTTTAATCCCAGCGCTCATGGTCAGTTGATATTCAAAATCTTTGCAGGCCTGTAAATGACACCTGCCCTGAAAACAAATCCTGGGGTCACATATCGACCAAAAAATTCAAAGGACGTCCATATTTCAAAACGACCGTTTCAAAAGGCATATTTTATGCACATTAGTGTTCTGCTTCTTTGTCTTTCTTTCTTTTTTGGTTAAAAAGACGGGAATGGAAAAAGGCATCCCTCAGAATGGGCGAAAATAGTTGCAAACGAATCAATGGACAAAGGTTTAATCTCCAATATATATAAACAGCTCATGCACCTTAATGTTAAAAAAACAAAAAACCCAATACAAAAATGGGCAGAAGATCTAAAGAGACGTTTCTTCAAAGAAGACACAGAGAGGGCCAAGACGCACATGAAAAGCTGCTCAAGAGCACTAATTATTAGAGAAATGCAAATCAAAACTACAATGAGGTATCCCCTCACACCTGTTAGAATCGGCATCATCAGAAAATCTACAAACAACAAATTCTGGGGAGGGTGTGGACAAAAGGAACCCTCTTCCACTATTGGTGGGAATGTAAATTGATACAGTCACTATGGAGAACAGTATGGAGTTTCCTTAAAAACACTAGAAATAGAATTACCATCTGATCCAGCAATCCCACTTCTGGGCATATACCCAGAGAAAACCATAAATCAAAAAGGCACATTCACCACGATGTTCATTGCAGCACTATTTACAATAGCCAGGTAATGGAAGCAACCTAAATGCCCACAGACAGATGAATGGATAAAGATGGGGTACATATATAAAATGGAATATTCCTCGGCCATAAAAAGGAATGAAACTGGGTCATTTGTAGAGACATCGATGGATCTAGAGACTGTCATACAGAATGAAGTAAGTCAGAAAGAGGAAAACAAATATTGTATATTAATGCATATATGTGGAACCTAAAAAAATGATACAGATGAACTGGTTTGCAGGGAAGAAATAGAGACGCAGAGGTAGAGAACAAACGTATGGACACCAAGTGTGGGAAGCCATGGGGTGGTGGTGGTGGGATGAGTTGGGAGATTGGGATTGACCTGTATACATGTATATGCATAAAATACATAAGTGATAATAACCTGCTGTATAAAAAAGTAAATAAAATTAAATTTAAAAATTAAAAAAAATAAAACTTAAAACTAAAACAGAAAAAAGTTCTTCCCTTCACACAGATGTATTTATAGAAATGAATTATTTCCATGCTTATATCTATAAATACATAAAAGAGGAATAAAATCTAAGTTGAACCATAAACGAAAAAATACCTGAACCCACCAGTTATACAGAGGAAAACCCTATCAGGGCACTTGCTCCAGCGGTAAACAATTCTGAAATTGGTCAGAGGTGTGGAATCATCACCCATCCAGCCAGCAACCCACCCCCCACGCAAGGAGCGTCCTCATTGCAAAGCTGGGAGACCGTGCCGAGGCATCTCTGAATAAAGGTGAGCTGAGCCCCAGTCCAGCTGCTGCTGAACTGTTCCCACCCTTCCCAGGTAAAACACCTGAATATGTACAAGGGCTTGAAAGCCTAGAGGAAGGGCCGCGGAGCCACACCAGCGACAGCACGCAGGCCAACATGGTGACTGCAGGTCAGCCAAGGTTGTCCTGGCCCCGTGCGCTCTTCCGGAAGCTTTCCATTATCCTGCCTGAGATACCCCTCCTGTCCCGGTCCCCACTGATTTTTCCTTCCTCACCTCTGTCCGGAGAGAAATTCCAGCGGAAGGTATGGGTGACACATCCTCTTCTTTACAGGTGGCAGCCTGGCAACTCCTGCAGAAAGGCCAGCAGAACCCCACTCACACCAGGCCACCAACAAAGCTGGGGCCCCTATTTCCCTCCCACCAGCTCAGCCCCGAGACTGCTGACGGGGCAGAGAATATGGAGTCAGGCACAGCTTCAGGGGCTATTGCCGCCTGGAGCGCTGTTTATATTGACCTCAACCAGGCACACCTGGGGAGGGCCGGCCGGCAGGGTAAGGCTGCCCAGGTCAGCTAATCCACAACCCTCAGGGAATCACATTGTTGAAAATGGACCTCGCTAAGGCAGAATAGAAGCCAAGGAAAATAAGGACACAATGCCATTTGCAGCACCGTAGATGAGTCTAGAGGTAATCACGTGACTTGTAGTAAGTCAGAAAGTGAAAGACACATATCATATCATATCACTTAGAGGTGTTACCTAAAATAGATAGCAGGGCAGTTATTTCCACTGAGAAGTGCAATCACAGGTTCATTAAACAAGCTTATGGTTCACCAATGGAAAGGTGTGAGGATTGGTTTCATTACGATATCGGGGTTAACAGACCTATACAAACAGAGGTGACATATATAATCACCAAAGACCTATGGAATACCAAGAGAAGACTACTCAACATTCTGTCATAACGTACATGGGTAAAGGATCCCAGGAAGAACAGACATCTGTATATGTGTAAAAGAACCACATCTTCGACACCTACAATAAGCCAAACATTGTAATCATACTTGCTGTAATAAAAAATAAAAAATTAAATTAAAAATACGAACAAGAAGTAGGGAGACAAACTTGAGGGGCTTTCTCCTGGCACATTCCATTCTAAATTCCAATCTAGAACACGACTTCCATTGAGGCTCTGTTGCCCTAGTAACCAGATTTGGTAAGGGAGAACTGCTGCCACCTTGTGGCCGTTTCACACAACAGCAGCTTTAATCCCAGCGCTCATGGTCAGTTGATATTCAAAATCTTTGCAGGCCTGTAAATGACACCTGCCCTGAAAACAAATCCTGGGGTCACATATCGACCAAAAAATTCAAAGGACGTCCATATTTCAAAACGACCGTTTCAAAAGGCATATTTTATGCACATTAGTGTTCTGCTTCTTTGTCTTTCTTTCTTTTTTGGTTAAAAAGACGGGAATGGAAAAAGGCATCCCTCAGAATGGGCGAAAATAGTTGCAAACGAATCAATGGACAAAGGTTTAATCTCCAATATATATAAACAGCTCATGCACCTTAATGTTAAAAAAACAAAAAACCCAATACAAAAATGGGCAGAAGATCTAAAGAGACGTTTCTTCAAAGAAGACACAGAGAGGGCCAAGACGCACATGAAAAGCTGCTCAAGAGCACTAATTATTAGAGAAATGCAAATCAAAAGTACAATGAGGTATCCCCTCACACCTGTTAGAATCGGCATCATCAGAAAATCTACAAACAACAAATTCTGGGGAGGGTGTGGACAAAAGGAACCCTCTTCCACTATTGGTGGGAATGTAAATTGATACAGTCACTATGGAGAACAGTATGGAGTTTCCTTAAAAACACTAGAAATAGAATTACCATCTGATCCAGCAATCCCACTTCTGGGCATATACCCAGAGAAAACCATAAATCAAAAAGGCACATTCACCACGATGTTCATTGCAGCACTATTTACAATAGCCAGGTAATGGAAGCAACCTAAATGCCCACAGACAGATGAATGGATAAAGATGGGGTACATATATAAAATGGAATATTCCTCGGCCATAAAAAGGAATGAAACTGGGTCATTTGTAGAGACATCGATGGATCTAGAGACTGTCATACAGAATGAAGTAAGTCAGAAAGAGGAAAACAAATATTGTATATTAATGCATATATGTGGAACCTAAAAAAATGATACAGATGAACTGGTTTGCAGGGAAGAAATAGAGACGCAGAGGTAGAGAACAAACGTATGGACACCAAGTGTGGGAAGCCATGGGGTGGTGGTGGTGGGATGAGTTGGGAGATTGGGATTGACCTGTATACATGTATATGCATAAAATACATAAGTGATAATAACCTGCTGTATAAAAAAGTAAATAAAATTAAATTTAAAAATTAAAAAAAAATAAAACTTAAAACTAAAACAGAAAAAAGTTCTTCCCTTCACACAGATGTATTTATAGAAATGAATTATTTCCATGCTTATATCTATAAATACATAAAAGAGGAATAAAATCTAAGTTGAACCATAAACGAAAAAATACCTGAACCCACCAGTTATACAGAGGAAAACCCTATCAGGGCACTTGCTCCAGCGGTAAACAATTCTGAAATTGGTCAGAGGTGTGGAATCATCACCCATCCAGCCAGCAACCCACCCCCCACGCAAGGAGCGTCCTCATTGCAAAGCTGGGAGACCGTGCCGAGGCATCTCTGAATAAAGGTGAGCTGAGCCCCAGTCCAGCTGCTGCTGAACTGTTCCCACCCTTCCCAGGTAAAACACCTGAATATGTACAAGGGCTTGAAAGCCTAGAGGAAGGGCCGCGGAGCCACACCAGCGACAGCACGCAGGCCAACATGGTGACTGCAGGTCAGCCAAGGTTGTCCTGGCCCCGTGCGCTCTTCCGGAAGCTTTCCATTATCCTGCCTGAGATACCCCTCCTGTCCCGGTCCCCACTGATTTTTCCTTCCTCACCTCTGTCCGGAGAGAAATTCCAGCGGAAGGTATGGGTGACACATCCTCTTCTTTACAGGTGGCAGCCTGGCAACTCCTGCAGAAAGGCCAGCAGAACCCCACTCACACCAGGCCACCAACAAAGCTGGGGCCCCTATTTCCCTCCCACCAGCTCAGCCCCGAGACTGCTGACGGGGCAGAGAATATGGAGTCAGGCACAGCTTCAGGGGCTATTGCCGCCTGGAGCGCTGTTTATATTGACCTCAACCAGGCACACCTGGGGAGGGCCGGCCGGCAGGGTAAGGCTGCCCAGGTCAGCTAATCCACAACCCTCAGGGAATCACATTGTTGAAAATGGACCTCGCTAAGGCAGAATAGAAGCCAAGGAAAATAAGGACACAATGCCATTTGCAGCACCGTAGATGAGTCTAGAGGTAATCACGTGACTTGTAGTAAGTCAGAAAGTGAAAGACACATATCATATCATATCACTTAGAGGTGTTACCTAAAATAGATAGCAGGGCAGTTATTTCCACTGAGAAGTGCAATCACAGGTTCATTAAACAAGCTTATGGTTCACCAATGGAAAGGTGTGAGGATTGGTTTCATTACGATATCGGGGTTAACAGACCTATACAAACAGAGGTGACATATATAATCACCAAAGACCTATGGAATACCAAGAGAAGACTACTCAACATTCTGTCATAACGTACATGGGTAAAGGATCCCAGGAAGAACAGACATCTGTATATGTGTAAAAGAACCACATCTTCGACACCTACAATAAGCCAAACATTGTAATCATACTTGCTGTAATAAAAAATAAAAAATTAAATTAAAAATACGAACAAGAAGTAGGGAGACAAACTTGAGGGGCTTTCTCCTGGCACATTCCATTCTAAATTCCAATCTAGAACACGACTTCCATTGAGGCTCTGTTGCCCTAGTAACCAGATTTGGTAAGGGAGAACTGCTGCCACCTTGTGGCCGTTTCACACAACAGCAGCTTTAATCCCAGCGCTAATGGTCAGTTGATATTCAAAATCATTGCAGGCCTGTAAATGACACCTGCCCTGAAAACAAATCCTGGGGTCACATATCGACCAAAAAATTCAAAGGACGTCCATATTTCAAAACGACCGTTTCAAAAGGCATATTTTATGCACATTAGTGTTCTGCTTCTTTGTCTTTCTTTCTTTTTTGGTTAAAAAGACGGGAATGGAAAAAGGCATCCCTCAGAATGGGCGAAAATAGTTGCAAACGAATCAATGGACAAAGGTTTAATCTCCAATATATATAAACAGCTCATGCACCTTAATGTTAAAAAAACAAAAAACCCAATACAAAAATGGGCAGAAGATCTAAAGAGACGTTTCTTCAAAGAAGACACAGAGAGGGCCAAGACGCACATGAAAAGCTGCTCAAGAGCACTAATTATTAGAGAAA